>NW_017962987.1:0-5426 GCF_001890905.1 Aspergillus aculeatus ATCC 16872
GAAATCTTTTTATATATATTAATATAGATTTTAAAATTATTTTATTTTTAAATATATTATTTATAAATTTTTTAGTTCTAAATACAGCTGCTGCCTTTAATTTTTTTAGAAGATATTTAATATATATATTTATTAAATAATATTTTTAACTTTTTAAAAAATCTTATTTATATTTTTATAAAAATAGTTTTTTAAAAAAAGATTTTTTTATTTAATTTAAGATTTTCTTTCTTTATTTAATACAGCTATTTAGTAAAATAGTCTGTTATTATTTAATCTAATATATTAATATTTAATAATTTATTATATTTATACTATCCACCGGCTTTTTTAATAATAAGATATTTTTATACTGTTTTCAGATTTATTTTATATTTTTAATTTTTAATATAATATTTTAAATAATTATTTTAAAGCTTATATTAGTACAGAGCAATAAAATCAGACTATAATTATAATTTAAAATCTTTTTATTTTCTAAATTTTAATATATACTATAGGTTTTTTCTTTCTATCTTTAATTCTAATAATATATAATTATTAATAAGAAATATCTTTTTTATATTTTTTCTATTATTATCTGTTTTAATATTAATTATAAAATATTTATAAATAATTAATACGATTCAAAATCTTACTTTAAAAATTATTTTTAATATTTATATATTTAAATATATCAGCTTTCAGTTAAATCAGATTTAAAATTATCAGATTTTAATTTATTTTTATTTTTAAAATTAGGAGAACTTACTGATTAGATATAATAAAATATAAAACAGTTTTAACTCTATATAATATAAAAAGAGATAAAAAATAAAATAAAAATAATAGAAATAAGAATAAAAAAATAATTAATAAATAGTAAGTAGTAGATGGTAGAAGATTAAAAAAGAAAGAAGAAAAAAGAAAAAAAAAAGTAAAAAAAAAAAAAATAAAAAAGAAGAAAAAATATAAAGTATTATTAGAAAGATAGAAAGAAAAATAAATAGTAAATATTATTAAAAAATAAAAAGAAAAATAAATAATTAAGAAGTTAATACTACTATTTTATTATTTTATAAAATTAAATAAATAGTAATAAATATAGAATAGTTATAGAAACTTCTTAGTTTTAGAACTATTAAGTAATAAGCTTAAATCTATACTAATTATATAATATATAAGCTCTAGTTAAGATAGAAAGAAGTTAAAATAGTTTTAAACTATTATACTATATTTTTATTAGTATAAAGAATAATTATTAGTTATAATTAGTATATAACTAACTATAACTGTGCGCAACCCGCTTGCAACCTCAGGCTACTAACACCCTCGGCCTGCTATGTATCTAAATATTAAGTAATATATATATATATACTTTAACTATCTATACTCTAAACAGTTAAAAAAATAAAAGACCTTTTTACTATTCCTTCTTTTCTTTATACAGTAAATAGATTATATTTAAGCTTATTTCTAAAACTAGCTGCAGATTTATAATATTTTAAAAATATTCTTTATATTTTTAAATAATTTTTAAATACTTTTTAACTGTTTAGTAACTGCTTAGATCTTTCTGATTTATATACTGGCGTCGTTCTAAAAAATTAAGCTTCTATTTTTTATTCTATAAAATCTTTATATATATATATTTTTTTTATTTTTCAGTCTTAGTTTTTTATCTTTCAGTTTCAGTTTTCTGCTTTTTAATATTAGCTTAAAATTTTTCAATTTCAAATTCCTAACGTCTTTATTCTAAGTTTAAAATATTAGAAGAAGCAGTCTGGCGAAGATCTCTCTGTAAAGATATAATTAATTTAAAATAGTTAGAAAATATTTAAAAATTATTTAAAATATAAAGAATATTTTACCGGTTATTATCAGCTAGAAAAGGTATCCGGAAAATAGATTTAGCTATATTTCTTTTAAAAATTAAAATTAAAGATATAGAAAAAGTAGATCTAATAATACTTTAATAAAAGTCTGTAGAACGACATCTTTTATACTTTTTTAAAAATATTATTAGTTAAAAGCAGTTGCGAAGCAGTTAGAAAGTACTTACTAAAATTAATTATTAGCTAATATTAATAATTTATCTCTATATTAAAAGTCCGGTAGTTATAATAAATATTAAATCTAATATAATTTTTAAACTATTTAATATTCTTCTTATTATGCTTAACAGAACTAAAAATAATAAATTAAAAATTAATATTTATACAGCTATTAAAAAGTATTTCGAAAAGTGCTTAATAAGCGCTTTATAAATACTTAAAAAGTATTTATATAAATATACTTTTTTACTATTTTTATAAAATTTAGTTGCTTTTTAAATATATAGAACTTATTATAAAACTGCTCAACTGTATTTATATATTTTTTTAATTTATTAAAAAAATTAAAGAAATATCAGAGCAGGACTTAATTAAGCCTGCTTTAATTATTATACTTCTTTTATAATTAATCTAATCTACTATTTATTTAATCTTAAATTTTATAAAATAGTTAGCAAGTATTTTTAAAGCAGTTGCGGATTGAATAAAAAATATTTATTAAATAGTTTAAAATTTTATTATACTTCTCTTCTATTAAATAATCTAAAAGATCTATTATTTAAAACTATAGGCAATCTTTCTTTTTATAAATACTAAGAACTTTTAAAATATTCCGTTTAAAATAAATATAATAAAAAACAATAAAATATTTAAGTTGTTATTTAGAATCCCGATATTAAGGGTCCACTTCTATAAAATATTTTTTTAAATTTAAGTAGTTTAAAAACGGTTTATAAACAGTTGGCAAGCAGTTTAAACTGAACTTATTAATATACTGTTTTAGATTTATATTAAAAATTATATTTTTAAAACTACTGCTATATATAATATAAAAAAGAACTAGAATTTGAATTATTTTTTTAATAAGTTTAAAAATATATTTAAAGAATAAATAAAATCTCTCAGTAGTTTTCTTAGAAGTAAATATATAAAGAAGAGTTATAATTAAAGTAAGTATTTAGTAAATACTTTTTAAATAGTTTTAAAGTATTTATTTTTAATATAATTAGAAATTATAATAGTAAAAAGAATTTTATTTATTTTATTTAACTGTAGTCGTTTATATAATATATCAATCTTAGTTAAATTAAATTAAGTAAGAAGTTAAAGCTGCTTTTTATAAATATAAAAGATTATAGTTTTATTAATATTATAATATTTCTTCTATATATAGAATTAGATTAATTATTAGTATATTTCCGACTGCTTTGGAAGCAGTTGTAAAATAGTTAATAAATACTTATTTAAATATATAAATTAATATTTAATAAAAAAACCAGACTATTAATATTCTATTTATTTAGATTTAGTAATAGCTGCTGCTTTTAAATAATTATACTAATTTTATTTTTATTATAAAAACTAGTATAGATTTCAGTAAGTATAGAAGTATTATATTAATAACAGAATTATTTAAACTGCAGGTTTTGAAAAAATTAAATTATTAAAATAGTTAGTAAGTATTTAGCAAGCAGTTAGCAATTATTTAAATACTATATATTTATAGTTATATTTAGATTATAAATCTACTAAATTAGATTTTTAATATTTTAAAAAAATCTTCTCTAACGGCTTATTTAACGGAGGTGGAGGATGGATATAAATATTTTAAAAAATAAAAAAAAGATAAGAATATAAAATAAGATCTAAAAAAATTAAAGTATAAAAAGCCATACTATAAAAAGTATAAATTAAATACTTTAAATTTTAAGAATATTATTTATTTAAAAATAGTTAGCAAGCAGCTCCGAAATATGTATTAAATATTTATTATAATATTTTCAGCAGGATAATATAGATTTAAATATATTATACTTTTTAGTTTCTGAAACAAAGTTTTAATTAAACAGCTTCTTAAAAAAAATCTAAATTAAAAATAATATAATTTTTAATATCTTATTAAAAATATTTATTAAAAAAGTCTTCGATATAGTTAATACAGCTAATATATAAAATATAGTTTCTATATAAGTTTTAAAGTAGTTAGAAGACAGTTAGCAACTGTTTAAAAAATACTTTTAATTATATAAATATCGGAATAGTATAGTATTTAAAGACTGGTTTGCAGTCTGGAAGATTTTTTAAAGCAGAATTAAATTTTATTTTAAAAACTTTTTTTACTTTATAAAAACTAATAACTAATTAGCAAGTACTTATTAAATACTTAATAAGTACTTATTTAAAAGTATTTTATTTTGATTTTAATATATCTGCTATAAAAATACTTTTTTTAAATTATTAAATATCTTCTAAAAGTCTTCACTAACAGTAGTATAATAATAATTTAGAAGAGATTGATTAAGATATTAACAGCGAAGAATTTCAGAATATTTTTAAAAAATCTTTTAAATCTGATATTAAAGAAAAGAAGAAAAAACTGCTCACTTTAAATTATTATTCAGATATTTATTATATTAAATCTATTAAGTAGTTAGTAAGCAGTTTAAAAATAGTTAATAAACAGTTTATTTTTATATATTTTTAACTAGCTGCTTGGCTTCAACTTCAGAATAACTTTTTAATATAATTATATAGGTATATTTATTAGAATAAATAACTGGATATTCTGAAAGATTATTAATATACTTAATATATTAAATAATTAAAAAAGAGGTTTTCGCTTATATTAAGATTATTTTCGATAACAGTTTCTAAATTATATTAATTACTAAGTACTTATTAAATACTTTAATTATACTAATAAACTTATTTCTAAAGTATTTAGTTCTTCTGCAGAACTGATACTAATAATATCATTAGAATCTATAATAATTCTATATAATACTTAAAAAGCGCTTAAAAAGTACTTAATAAATTAGATATAATAGAATTTCATAAAAAAATAAAATTTAAAGTAAAAAAACAGTAATATATAAGTTCGCATGGCACATAGCTGCTTACTAATCAACGCTAAGTAACGTAATCGTCAACCGAGCGAGCCACGCAAGCGAGCGAGCCAGCAGATCCACCAAATGCAGCACCAACATGGATTTTTGATTTGTATATAAATATATGGTGTTTTGAAGCCTCAATTACACCATTTTGAATGTCTTTTTACACAGTTCTTCGATTTGGACACCTCGTACGTATATGTCCTTGAACACCGCACTCGCTGCATCTGGGAGGTGCCCGGCGGCGAGGCTGATTCTGATCCTTAATCTGAAGGGCTTTATTTTTTTTATACTCGCGTTGGAATGCCTCCCTTGCTTCGTTAACAGTGAAGCCGTTAAGGCCTGTAAGCTGCTTATTTCTTCGTCGTTTCTTGGTGTTTAACCTCTCATTTGCCCAGCGGAGTTCTCGAACTTCCTGTTCCAACAAAACCGCCCGGTTTAACGCCATCTCAGCGCCTTTGAAGACGTAGTCCAAGGCTGACTTCATTGGTGTATCAGCTAC